>NC_083483.1:6972955-6980455 GCF_030014155.1 Tachysurus vachellii | reverse complement strand
CAGAAATGTGTGTTTATTATTAACATTCAAAGCAGCCTCACAGAGAAATATGTTGATTTGTGAAATTCGAAGAAAAATTATTTCTACATGGATAATTTCTACATTTTATATAAATATTAGCTATAGATATTCATATCAGTTCCATAAAGTCATATCTTTCTCTCTGTGACTTTAACCATGGCATTGATGTTGGTACCAGATGGGCTGGTTTGAGTATTTTAGAAAGTGTTGATCTCCTGGGATTTCGCTCACAGCAGTCTTTAGAGTTTACACAGAATGGTAATAATGAACGAATGAATGAGTGAATTAAAAAAATGGTCATAATAACCTCGTTAACGAGAGAGATTAGACGACAATGAGCAGACTGGTCTGAGCAGACATGAAGGCTATAGTAAATCAAATAATCACGCTTTACAATAATGCTGAGCAGAAAACCTTGGGTTAGAACATAGACGAGTCAACGTTTTTCTAATCATCAGCATCAAGCAGAAAGGAATAAGAAAATTCGCATGAGAAACATCATGTAAATGGCAGTGAATAAATAGAAGGGTAAAATAATAGGAATATTAATTTTATTTTTTTAATTAATGATTAATGAAAATTATGAAAACAGTTAAACAATTACACGTTTTAATCTCCTAAAAAAATTGCGAATGTAAGTGTATGTATTTATTATTAGATTATTATGTAAATTAAATGAATGTATTATTTTAGATCACATATATTCCATATAGGAATCTTTTTAATTGCTTGAATATAGAAGAACATATTGATATATTTGTATTCTGAATAATAATGTCGGATAATTTCTGATTTATAATTAATAGAGATTTTTAGGGACATGGAAACTTAAAAAAAAAAATTAAATAAAACTAATTTCAGTTGTTTTTTTCAGCAATGTATTCTTATCTTCTTACCTTTAAAGATTCCCAGCATTAAATTGCTGACAATAAATTGTGCAAAACGGGGGTGGGGGGCACGGTGGCTTAGTGGTTAGCACGTTCGCCACACACCTCCAGGGTCGGGGTTCGATTCCCGCCTCCGCCTTGTGTGTGTGGAGTTTGCATGTTCTCCCCGTGCCTCGGGGGTTTCCTCTGGGTACTCCGGTTTCCTCCCCCAGTCCAAAGACATGCATGGTAGGTTGATTGGCATCTCTGGAAAATTGTCCGTAGTGTGTGATTGTGTGAGTGAATGAGAGTGTGTGTGCCCTGCGATGGGTTGGCACTCCGTCCAGGGTGTATCCTGCCTTGATGCCCGATGACGCCTGAGATAGGCACAGGCTCCCCGTGACCCGAGGTAGTTCGGATAAGCGGTAGAAAATGAATGAATGAAATTGTGCAAAACCACAAACAACAAACATAACAAACCTTTTTTATCACCCTGGTTGTGTTAATAGTAGCAATGCATGCTGGGATGTCTTTGCCTAACATTTGTGCTCCTTAGTGTTGTGCCGGTAAATTAAAGTTAATTTATTCTCATTTTGTATAAACATGCAGAATAATATAGAGAGAATTTACATGAAATCAGTACAAAACCAAGTTGAAGCCAATGCAGGATTGTACTTATGCCCTAAGCAATACACACCTTAAGTGCTTTTTCTTGTAGATAAATGCTCAAACACCGACATGCACCATATTCAAAACTCAAAAATTTTATCATTAACTGCCTGGCACGGTTAAATCGTTAGCAGTGTTTGCTGAGGACGATAAGAATGCGATGGGTTACATTATGAGCTTTATTATAAGGCATGAAGAGACTTGCTGATTGGATTGCACAATTAAAGAGGAGGGTCCTGTTGAGGAATGTGCAACCGTGGGAAAGCTGCTTTGTGGTGTGTTTGTTTGTGTGTGTATGTGTGTGTGTGTGGCATGGTATCACACCTGGGTAGGATTAGTCTAGCAGCAGGGTGAGTCTGAGTCTAATAGAATTTTAATGGGGGCTGAAATGGAAACGTGGCTCCGTTCACCATTGTTGCATACTTTCGTTAAAGTATCCACACCATCCAGCAATAAAATCTTTCCTCTTTGGTTTTGCTTTTCTGTTTTTTTTGGGTTTTTTTTTTTTGCTTAAAAAAAGAGTACCCAAGTTGACTGAATAGCGAGTCATGTTAGCTGTACCTTTGTAAGCAACTATTACGCATAATAACAGGTAATGTTTTGGTGACAGTGTCATTGTCGCGTCTGGATCGCAGTCCACCAGTTGGCGATTTCAGCTCTAGGATTTTTATAAGATTTACAATCTTATAAAAAGTATTTCCTGATTTTTTTTTAATGTTTGAATATTTTATGGTCATAGTTTCAATATGAAAATATTTGTAACTTAAACTTTAAACAAATTTTTGTATAAGGAAAAAACAACCTGCGTAAAACAAAGTCCAGTTTTAAATGAAATTTTTTAAATGAAAAAAGTTGGCTTACCAAAATTCCAAGAGCATTCAGGAAATCAGATGACTCCAGATGAATATCTGAGAAACACGAGGCTTGGCTTGCCTCAGATAAGATCAGTGTTATCATTGTGGAGAAAATGGTGTCCTTGGGAGAGTTGCACTGCTAATCAAGAGGGACATAATATCTTGTCTTAAATTTGCTGGAAAAACCCCTGGATCAAATTGAAGCCTTTTTCTGTGGAACGATGAGTCAAATGCGGAGCGTTTCAAAATAATGGGTCCTGTTATATGTGTTGTAAAGCTACCACAGCATTCACACACAATAAGCTGCAGTAAAACACGGTGGTGGTAGTGTCATTGTGTGTAAGGATTGTGTCAGTGTGTGTGAGGATGCTTTGCTGCTTCAGAGCCTTTACAACTTGTCATAATTGACCAAAGCATGAATTCTGCTTTCTACTAGAACATCCTTCTGGAGAAGGTCCAGTCAACAATCTGTGTTCTGAAGCTGAAGTACAGTTCGAGTTAAGCAGCTAGATAACAATCTGAAGCACCTCTTTAGTGAATGGCTAAAACAAAACCAGCCTGAAATGAACGTTTTTGGAGTTTCCTAGTCAAAGTCCTGACTTGAACCGCATTAAGATGCTGTGGCAGGACCTTAAATGGGCAGGTCATGCATGAATGAAAACCCGCCAGTGTGGCTGATTTAAAGCAATTCTGTGAAGAAGAGTGGGCCAAAATTCCTCCTCAGCAATGTGAAAGACCAAAAAATGATTTCCAGGGTTAATGGAAGTGTTTTGTTATAGTTGGTTGTTAAGTTTTGCCGCTAAAGATGGCTTCACATATTAAGTTAAGCGGACAAAAACCTTTCCTTAAACAAATGATTCAATTCAATTTAATTTTTTTTTGTATAACACTTTAAACAATGGACACTGTGGACGGTGGTGAGGAAAAACTCCATGAGAGGATACAATGAAGAAACTCTTCTCAAAAGTGAACTCATCCTCATCCTCATTTGCAGATCTCCATGTATGAGGTTCTATTTTTTTTTGAGGATCTAAAAAAAATACAGTTAAGGCCATCCTTAAAAATATTCCTGTTTGCCGTAACCCGACCGACCCTGTCAATTTAGGACCGACTCAATTTATTTTTATTTTTTTTTGCTTTAAGTCCGACCGACTTGCCGTTTGTGAATTAAGACCGACCAATTTTTTTTTTACTCTTCAAACAACTAATACAAAAGCAATAAAATAATATTAACGGGTTCGGGCACCATAATACATCTAAAAAAAAATCATTAAAACAGCTCGACACCTCTTTAACTTGGCACGAAGTTCTGGAAAAACTGTGTCCAGCATCAAAATAAGGTTTGCAATGATGCGCCCGAAGGCACGGGATGAAGACCCAGTCAGTGACGTCACGATATGCTAATTGTTTAAATTCATACCTACATAATCACCATCACCAAAATTGTACTTTTTTTTTTACATTGAAACTTGAAAAAAAAAATATAGACCTACCTACCGACCCCCTTTTTTTTTTTTTTTTTTTTACTGTTACTGCAAACCAAAATATTTTTAAGGATGGCCTCATAGTGGCTTCATAAATTGGATTAAAGAACATCATTTAAAAAAAAAAATTAAATAAATAAATAAATTTTTTGTGTTCATTATATTCTTTGTTTTTCATTTTCTAGAAATAGAGTTAAAAACCTTGCTGTATTTTTTAGTTAATTTAAAGATTTTTTACCTCCATCTTGCTCCATTCAAAATGAATTGAACTCAACGGTTGTCGTAATTACGAGCTTCCCAGGTTGACATGAACATGCATTCTGAAACCCAGCTTTCGGGCAGCAGACTGATGTAACCTGTTATGTTCACTAGTTAAACTGACTGTGCTTACTGTGTCATACAGGCTGAGTGGTACGCTGATCTAACTGTAGGTGTGTTTTGTTGTTAGACAGGTGATCATCACACCTGCATTTTGCATTTGGCATGAGCTCATTTGGAACATCTGGGAAAGGGAATGGAAGGGAGGCAGCAAATGATCGCATGATATGAACTCTGTGTTTCTGACAAATTTCATAATGACTTGCACTCTTGCACTGTGTAGGTTGTTGTCAGAACATGTGCCGTGGGTGAACAAGAGCAAGGCACAGGGCAGGGCAGGGCAGTTGGCAGCAGCTACAAAGCATCACTGTTTAAAGGAAACACACTTTCTGATTGAACTTGTGAGCCAAAGCTTATTTTCATTAGAGGTTTGTGGTTGTCTGGTGTTCTGAACAACATGCATTATTAATGACAAGTCACAACAAAGACACTATAAACATTGGATTGGACTTAGAATGGCTTTTTACATTGCTACAGACACTCGATCAGAAATCGAACATCGTGTGCCACACATCACATGAAAACCAGGACGTAGCAACTTTTAACAATAACAGCTCGGTAGCGTCAGGCAGCAAAACAAGTGCTGGAGAGGGGGAGAGATACCTGACTCTGAAAAATGAGCAGAAGTTGGATATTAACGTAAACCTGGTCAACTGTGTGACATTTTTAAAAAGGCCAAAAAAATAGCAGAACAGACATGAACTTTTTTCTCACCGAGAAAAGGCGTTATTTAAAGCGGTCACATGCTGTACAGTATTTATCCTGTCATGGTTGTTTATGGAACAAATATGCAAATGAAAAGGTTAAGTCAGGGTTTAGGAATGTATAGTGTAAAACATGAGATTAAGAATAACGAGGATTAATTGTTAAAACTGGGTAAAATATGAACAGAGTGAAACTTCAAAAAAAGATCATTTCTTCCCCTGTTATTAGGTAAAGGTTGGATAGTTGGATGGTTACGTGATATTTCACTGTGCAGTGTGCTGTTCTAGGCAAATCATTAACAGCAGGATGGTGTGAAGTGAATTCTTTTCCTATTATACCTCATCCCTGCGTGTGTTATTCTTTTGATACGAAAGCAAATTGTTCATTCATTCATTCATTCATCTTCTACCGCTTATCCGAACTACCTCGGGTCACGGGGAGCCTGTGCCTATCTCAGGCGTCATCGGGCATCAAGGCAGGATACACCCTGGACGGAGTGCCAACCCATCGCAGGGCACACACACACACTCATTCACTCACGCAATCACACACTACGGACAATTTTCCAGAGATGCCAATCAACCTACCATGCATGTCTTTGGACTGGGGGAGGAAACCGGAGTACCCGGAGGAAACCCCCGAGGCACGGGGAGAACATGCAAACTCCACACACACAAGGTGGAGGCGGGACTCGAACCCCCAACCCTGGAGGTGTGAGGCGAACGTGATAACCACTAAGCCACCGTGCCCCCGAAAGCAAATTGTAATTTATTAAAAAATATATAGACCACAAAAATGTATTAGTATGGTACAGGGTACAGTATACAGCATCACCGATACAAGTCCTGCACAGTGGTCAGAGGGTCACTACGTGATGCTGGTGGGGGAAAAGGTTTCCACATTCGCTTATGCAAAATACCCCAGAAATGGCTCAGGATCTTCAGATCTGGTGACTGTGCAGGCTATGGGAGATATTCAGCTTCACTATGGGAGATATTCAGCTTCACCAGTCTTACTGTGTGTTTTGGTTCTTGTAACACAAGACTAAAAAACTCAGTGATTTTCACTACAATCCTCAGAAACTTGTACTGCACTCATGGCTAGCATGGCATTTGTAATGTGGGCAAATGTCAGAATGCAGATTCTAGCAGCCAAAGCTCCCACACACACACACACACACACACACACACACACACACAGATACCGCTGTCAGAAAGCTGTTGCCGTGGTGACCAGTGGGCACTATAAACACACTTGCTGAAAGTGTGTGAGTGAGCATAACGGTATAAACACCACGACAGGCAGAAGAGTCAGCAGGACACACATCTTTCATGAAGTACCGGTTCCTGAGAAAGATGATTCTCGTGTCGACCGTAACGCTGAGCCTGACGCCACCGAGCAGACCCACAGTAATTCTTGTCGTGAAATGTTATTTGAACTCAGTCTTTATAAAACACATTCGAAGTGTTTATATGTGCCTTTATGAAGCGTTCCTAATATATAGAGAAGACGATCATATAGTGTACAGTATACAGAGTATACTGTATATACAAACGTCAAACGGTTATAAAAGTAGACACGTTATTTTTCCACTCTGCCTGCTTAAATGTACATCTGTCATTCCACAAGGTTTTCTGATAGGAGTTTAATCTCGGCTCTGACTGATTTATTCCAAAACATTAATCATGATGACATTGAGGAAGTCGGTACTTTGTTGACTTGGATTTGTGCTTTGGGTTGCTATTGTGCTGAAACCCGCAAGATTTTTGCTGAATGAGATTAGGACTTATTCATGATCAACTTTAACTTGAATAGAGCCACAATCCCAGATGAATAGAATCAGCTGAAGAGCATGATGCCACCATCACCGTGCTTCGCCATGGTTACACCATGGTAAGCTGGCTTAGATATAGTCACATTTTGCCACATGTTTTGGCAAATTTTAGATAGGCTTGGAATTTTTTTTGAAAAAAAAAAAATAAAAATCCTACAGAAACAGCTGATGCATTGGAAGTAACTGAGAATCATAAATTTCACTGAAGACAGTTGTAGGATACATTTAAACACTTTGGAGCTTGAATGTGATTGGTTCATTCTGCAATTGTAAGTTTATACTTTTTCTCTTTTTTTCCTTCAAAACGTTTATTCCTTTTCCACTCGAATAATGTCGGTAGCTGTGTGACATTATACGTGAAACAAGAAACTGATACGATACATCAAGGTTTCAGTTGTTCCATCAGAAAACACCTGTATTAAATATTTGGGTATTTATTTACCTAAATATACTAATAAGGTGCTAGAAGTAAACTATAGACCTATAAACATTAAAACACAGACTTATATGCAGAAGTGGAATACAATCCCAAGCGGATTGAATGCTCCTTATTTTTCAGTAATACCTGATGTATAATTATTATACACCTATATTGCTAAAAAAAAAAAAAAAAAAAAAAACATGGATTACGACTACTCTGGAAATATTAGCCAAAATAATTGAAGAACACAAATTAGAGTCCTTTAACA
>NC_083483.1:6935455-6967955 GCF_030014155.1 Tachysurus vachellii | reverse complement strand
TGAGCATGGTTGTGTGTAAATATACAGTATGTGTGTGTGTTTTGTGTGTGTGTATATTTCAGGACTTGTATTTACCATTGTCACAATGCTGCACTGCTGTTTCCACACACTTTATTCAGAAATAACACACACCATGTAGTGTCACACTGTGTAATGTCCTGATGTGTTTGTGGACGTTTACAGTAGTAGTACAGTGGCTATGCAAACATTATAATCCTGTCATAGTTATTGTACAAAGATGTTTCCATGTAAGAGATTTGATCAGGGATTTTAGAGAGTCTGACATTATTAACTATAAGACAGTGAACAATGAAACAAAAGCAAAGCTGTTAAAAATGACAGAGCGTGTACAGAAGTTACACATGTTGACAAATTCTTGCATTAAATAATATTATTTTCTATATTTATTATTATTATTATTATTATTATTATTATTATTATTAGTAGTAGTAGTAGTAGTAGTAGTAGTAGTAGTAATCTTTGAAATAAAACTAAATATACAATAAAAGAAAAGAAATTAATTTTTTTTTTGTCTCATTAAATCAGAGACTCTGGTGAGAAAACTATTAAGTAAAAACAGGAACTAAATTATTTCTTCAACAACATTTATAGTTTACTGTGTTGTATAATAAATTAATTGCTTATACTGAGATTTTGCTATAGTAATCACTTTAGCAATCATTTTCAAGCAATAATTACAAGACAGCCTTTTCGTCCAGGGTTCGATTCCCCCTAAACACAAACTGAGGCATTTGAGATCCCTTTGTTTTCAAAAGATTTTATATGAAAAGGCAAAAAAGTGTGTGAAGTTGGCCTCTTACTCGTTGCTGACTAAAAAAAGAAAAGGCATGGCATGAACACTCTAAACACTCAAGTGTAAACACTGTGTGTGTGTGTGTGTGTGTGTGTAAGAGAGAGAGAGAGAGAGAGAGAGAGAGAGTGTGGCATGCAGTAAAATGTCCCGTATGTCTTAAGACACACCTCCTCCTGCTGAGAGCTGACCTTTTAATTCCCCCTCCAGCTGTAAAGAGTATCGTGTTTGTCTGGTGCATCTTTAACATATAAATAATAATTATTCCTTAATGCATCTTCAGTACTCATTTCAGTGTCTGTGATGTGACCTGTCTTTCATATTTAAAAGGTGCCACTGTGATGTGATGTGATCTGGTATTTGATTTTACCAAGAAGTTTCCAAGATCTCAGTGTGGTTTGAAAAGTTGGTCCAGTTCATTTTAGGTAAATTCTTCCTCACTGTAAGGACTCTATATGTCCAAAAGTTTGTGGAGACCAGAACATCACATCAGTATGTGCTTGTTGAACATACTATTCAAGATTTACTTCCCCTTTGAGCTCCACTCTTCTGGAAAGGCTTTGCCCTAGATGCTGGAGCGTGGCTGTGGGGATTTGTGTTCATTCAGCTACAAGAACATGAGTGAGATCAGACAGTGATGTTGGCTGAGGAGGTCTGGGGTTCAGTCAGTGTTCTAGATCATCTCAAACGTGTTCAGTGGGGTTGAGACAGAGTCAGGGCTTTTTCAGCTAATCCTTAAACCATACTTTATTAAATATTAATTTATGCAAGAGTAGATATTCCTATTTCACAAAACAAGTGAGTTGCACTGGATCCAAATGTTCAACCTTCATCAGTGATGGTGGTTGAATATTAATGCCATAGCAACAGAGTGTGGCTTGAGAAGGAGAATCGTAGGTGGCAAGGTAACAGATGAGCACTGCTTTAGGCCAGTCATGACACTGATTTTCACAAAAAGCACCTTAACAATGATCAAGGACTGAACTGACCTGCCAATGACATTTCACACTAGTACTTATTACACATTTATATGAACGTGGGAGAATTTCAGTGATCTAGATATTCTCTATATGGAGATATACCGGTGTGACACCATCACCGGGGTCTGATATTATTATAGATAACAAAGAGAGACAAGAAAAGGAAGCATTTTTAATCTATGTGAGGCATGAGGTGAGTAAACTAGTCAACCAGTCAACGTCTTCTTGGATCCTTATTTAAAATAGGTGAGTAAACCAGATTCTCATGGCAGAGGGTTGAGAGTCAGCTGTGGATGGAGATGAGACGAGTTCATTTTCATCCCATTCCAACCTATATCCTTTTAAACCCATTTCAAACCCCATTCCTTTCCTGTTCTCCTCCTCATCACCGACCCATCCAATCCCGCTCTATTCCCATCCCCATCCCACTACCCATCTCATTCCTATTCCCTATCCCTTTCCCATTACCATTTAACTCCCATCCCATACTATCCCAACCGATAGAATCCTATCCCCACCCCATTCCTATCACCATTCTACCACACCCCGTTCCATCCCAAATTATCCCATCCCCATCCTACCCCCATTCCATCCTATCTCATTCCTGTATTGAAAGTGGGTAATAGTGACTTGTGGTGTTCCAGCCCCAGATACGAAATGTCTTCCAAATCTTATTAGAGCACCAGCTGCTTTGTCAAAGCCACATGTTCTTTACTCTGGAATGACATATTCATATTTCTCTACTCTGGAAAATATATTGTAAAATATTAAAGATCCCATAAGGACCACAATTTGAAACCATGTGTTTGGATAAGCCATCTGTTAAGCAATAAATCAGTGTGTCTTGAATAAACGCTATCTCCATTTCAAGAACAGAAAACTCTACTAAAGAGTTTACTAATTCACTGACATTCCTTGTCTCAGGACATTCAGATGTTGCAATCACACTTGTCCCAATGCTGTATACAAACATGTGACCGCAAACGCTCTTGACCCTTCTGTTCTTCCTCTCCTGCTGAGCAGAGGAGAGCAGTGCGATCGCCTCAGCCTCAAGGATGTCAGGTTGAGGCCTGTGCAATAAAACACGTTTTTTTCCCCTTTTACCCACCAAGACATGGCTGAGAGCACATTCCCGAACACTGAGATCAGCCATCAGCCGTTCTATACTCCTACTACACTAGCGTATTTTATTTTAATCTCACTGTGACTTTTTCTTGCTTCTCTCATCCCACAAATTCGTCTTTGTTTCGTTTAATCGTGTTGCAGTTAAAAACACCTTCAAGTAGGCTGGTTTTAAGGAAGGAAGAAAACAGATGGGATAAAAGGAGATTCGGGCAGGGCTTGAGTTTACGTCTCAATCTGATTTGGCTGCTATTTATTATTCTTGGTTTGTCCATAGCTGTGGTATCACAGGAAACTCTTGAAGGAGGAAAGCCATCCATTTTTTTTTTTTTTTTTAGAAGGAATGGAATGAAGTCATTTACAAACAGGATTTAGTTCAAAGATGCACAGCACATGATCTGATCTGAAGAGAGTGAAGATCTTTGCTGAAAGGTAGCAGCGCTTTAAAAATTGTTTACATAAAAACAGTACATTTCTTAACAAAATGTAATGTCATTGCTTAACTTCATTCAAACAAGCTGGACTGAATGGTGTAGAGTGAGCGTGCTCAGTTCGTGTAGTGTCAGTGGAAACCAACATCTCTTGATGTTTTCAGATGAGAAATATAACTATCCTTTTAAATTCAGGTCATTAAATCATGCATGGTAGAATATTACAGCTGTAATGGGTCTGTTGTATAACACCAGTGTCATGGGTTTGAGTCTCAGCTCAGTTGTGAACTCTATGCTTCAGGGCATTAAAAAAACATCTAGTGGTGTTAATGTAAAGCAAATTAATTCCTTGTTCTATGCAGCACAACAAAGCGGTTATAAGAAAATTTGTACAACCCCTTTAACAAGGACAGACTAAAAACCCAACTTTTCAAACCAGGCCCAAAAAAACAACCTCTATTTAAGACTGTAGAGTAGGGTTGCGGGGGGGCACGGTGGCTTAGTGGTTAGCACTCACGTTCGCCTCACACCTCCACGGTTGGGGGTTCGATTCCCGCCTCCGCCTTGTGTGTGTGGAGTTTGCATGTTCTCCCCGTGCCTCGGGGGTTTCCTCCGGGTACTCCGGTTTCCTCCCCCGGTCCAAAGACATGCATGGTAGGTTGATTGGCATCTCTGGAAAATTGTCCGTAGTGTGTGAGTGAATGAGAGTGTGTGTGTGCCCTGCGATGGGTTGGCACTCTGTCCAGGGTGTATCCTGCCTTGATGCCCGATGACGCCTGAGATAGTTCGGATAAGCGGTAGAAAATGAGTGAGTGAGTGAGTGAGTGATTGAGTAGGGTTGCACTATTATAGAAGAATATTCAACAATAAGCTGTTGTAGTAGATACTGTTGAGAAGAAAATTTACTGTTACATCCCTGACGTAGATTATTTTCTGAGTACAGTACATTCTGAAGTAAAAATTTTTTTTGCCCTTTTTCTTTTATACTGATGGACATTTTAGTCACTATATGCCATATGGTTGTTTGGAAAACCATTTGGAACCAAATAAGGGTTCTTCATGTCTTGAAGAGTCACTCTTATAACCCCTTTATTGTGCTACATAGAACATTTAAGGCAAGGGGTGTCCAATCCTACAATTTCTATTAAAAGTCTAAACTATTTTAAACATGGTCACTCAATGGATCTTTGATTTCTTTACTCGGATGTCCTAAATTGGTTCTACTTGGAGCTCTCTCTTAAAAGAAAACACTGATGGTTTGTTTAAGGTTTTTACCCAGAAGAATTTTTTACAGATTACAAATGTTATCTGTCTTTCTACATATTTTCCTTCAAAGATTTTTTTGGGTTCTACAGCTACCAGAATGGTTTAACTTGAACACTCATCTATAGAGACACCCTGGTGTAGGGTTCACTCAGAGGAACAACACAAAGGGAACCATAAGGTTCTACAACTGATCGTTCTTTCTCATAGTGTGGACAGTAGCCTCTTTTCAAACTTGTAATATTTTCCTTGGGTGAATGTAAACTTCAGGTAAACAGAATCCTGGGTTATCTTGTTTGACGTTTCACACTGCTCATATTTTACCTGGGGTCAACAATTAATCCTGTCTATTCATAATCTGACATTTCACACTGTACTTTCCTAAACCGTGGCTTAACCTTCTCATTTACATATTTGCTGTGTCAACAACCACGCTTGGTTTAATATAATGTTTAATAAATGTTGCTACGTCCTGGTTTTCATGTGATATGTGGCACTCGCTGTTCAATTTCTGACTGAGTGTCTGTTGCTAAGGATGTAGCCGTAACGTTTAAACATTTCACACTGTACACCTTGTAGGGTTTAACACTGCAAAACCGCTCAGAACTCGGCTTTAAAGCAGGGTTTAATAAGAAAATAAAAAGCTGCCTGAACCCTTTCCTTTACCTGAGTGGGTTTAGAAGCAGGGTTTTGAAGACCAATAACCCAAAGTTAAATATAGTATAAAGCCTTTTTTATAACAAAAATGCTTCCTCAAGAGTTCTTTATATAGGGCTGTTTGTAGGGCACTGTCTTAATACCGTCAAGGAATCCACCAGTCGAATGGACTGCAGAATTAACAAGCATTCTCAAAATCAACTATTTATATATGTATCTATAACTATATATGATTTTATATAGGTTTTTAGTTTAAGTTCTGTTTGAATTCAGTTCGGGGGCACGGTGGCTTAGTGGTTAGCACGTTCGCCTCACACCTCCAGGGTTGGGGGTTCAATTCCTGCCTCCGCCTTGTGTGTGTGGAGTTTGCATGTTCTCCCCGTGCCTCGGGGGTTTCCTCCGGGTACTCCGGTTTCCTCCCCCGGTCCAAAGACATGCATTGTAGATTGATTGGCATCTCTGGAAAATTGTCCCTAGTGTGTGATTGCGTGAGTGAGTGAATGAGAGTGTGTGTGTGTGCCCTGCGATGGGTTGGCACTCCGTCCAGGGTGTATCCTGCCTTGATGCCCGATGACGCCTGAGATAGGCACAGGCTCCCCGTGACCCAAGGTAGTTCGGATAAGCGGTAGAAAGTGAATGAATGAATGAATTCAGTTCTGAAATGAAGAGACTCTCATGTTGGGTTTTTCAGAGAACTTTAACCCTTAACTTATTTATAGACTGAGCTGTATATTAACATCTACAATTTTCAACATATTCTTAAGTGATTTATCATGAAAGCGCATCATCGTAACTGGGATTTATTTCTACGTAACCATGTAGTATATAAATAGGAATTGTGGAGCGGCTAGAGTGAAGCTTGTAGAAATGTGTTTGTAGTTACAAGAGTACGAAATTTTAAGTCTGGGAGTTTCCAAGTTGAAATGTTCCAAGTAAATTAATGTGCATTTTATTATTTCATGTCCTAAAATGGAAACAAATGAATACAATCTTGTTTTATATGTGACACCAAGAAGACAGGACAAGATTAACTTGACTACATAAAAGTTTTGTTTCCAGAGCTGCTCGGTGAAGCCTGTAACATTCCTGTTCTGCCCAAACATTTGCACTTCTCTTTCATAATCTATGGCCCATATTCTTCATCACTGCTGGTAAGCGGCCGTGTTCGTACACCCGAGATAAGTGGCTCCGCTGTGATGCGGCACATCTGGCGCTCTGGAAAGTTCCTTCTTGACTGTATATACACAAGCCAGGAGCAGAGGAGTTTGTGTCAGCTACGGTCACTCGCCTCAGCAGCCCGAGCTCCATTTTAGGAGACAGCGGCCTCCTCTTTTCAGCCGAGTCTAGAACCAGCCTTTAATAACCAAATTCCTGCCTTATACACATAAGTAAATGTGGAATTAACACAACAGAGGGGGGGCAGATGCTATTTAATTCGACTCTGATTTCTCTCTTAGTCCTGTAATTAGAATTAGGTTTAAACCGTCTGAGTATCATGTAATATATAGAAAAGGGAACATGTACGTTTGGCCGCTTACATGTTATACACATGAAACGGCCCGATATCTGTTAAGACTTTATAGCAGCATGTTTGGTTTTATCAGACTTGACAGGAGGATTGGGAAACATCTCGTACCGGCTTTGTTGTCAAGATTTCAGCAGGCGTACCGGTGATAACTGGGATATATTGTAAATATCCTGAGAAGTATTTTATGTGCAGTGATGCAGCTAAAAAAAAAAAAATCTGAAAAAACAAAAACAAAAAAACTCCGATGTGATAAATTCACACATAAGAGTAACAGAATTTTAAAAAAAAACCTTGTCTTATTATTTCAGATGTAACAGTTGTTATATATTTTTTTTTTTAAAAATCATCGAGTAATGGTATTAAGGATAAGGAATTACATAAATTATTATCCTTGATAGTTTCACTTGGCCCGAATTTGTAAGAGCCTAAACCTGTACACGCCTCGATTAAAGCAGAGCAAATGTTTTGTATTACACTGCATACATATGGATCTGGAAACTCAGTAAACTCTGAGGAGGGTTTTATTAGAAGCCTTGTTATTCTTTTCTCTCCCTCTCTCTGCTGGTAACGCTGTCCAGATTGCTAAACCCTCCAGCCGAGTTCCACAAACAGACGAGTGCTTCAGAGCAGAGCTTCTTGAACAGTAAGGCACTCACTGATGTCAACTAATCACAAGTCAGGTGAAATAATAATCCCTTAATAATACAACAAGTACGGAAACGATCGAAGCAGGAAACCTTGCCGAATGAAATAGCAGTGTTTATTTAAAATAAGCATTAAGCTGGTCATATTGCGATACAGAGAGATCTATAATCAGTAAAAGAAAAGAAGCATGACTTTCAGTGTATAAGTGACAAACCAGGTTAAAAAAAAAAACAACAATTGATAGTAAACTAATAATGACAGATGCATGATGGGATATTTGGGTTTTTGTGTAGAAGGTTCCACACAAGTTTCTAAGTTTCCCAAGAAGTCCAGAAGTTAAAAAAAATAATCAAGAGGTGAAATATCTGATAGATGAGTTGTTGAAAAGGAGAAAGAAAAACAATATCAGTTCAATTCGGTTGCATTTGTATGGTGCTTACAATTATTGGCACCCCTGTTTAAGATGTGGTCATGGACTTCTAAAAAGTCTCCTTTTTTTAAACAACATAGAACCCAAATGCAAAAAAAGAGAAAAATCCAACCATTTCATTTAAGTACATTACTTTGGTGGTAAAAAAAAATCACACATTTAGAAGAAAAAAACAACAACTTGAAATCATTTGTCCCACAATTATTGGCACCCCTAACAACTCCTCTGAAAAATTTAATCGATTTTTTTTTTTAAATATATTTTTCTGTAATTGCTAAAGTTGGTCAGGGTATCTAGGAACTTTTAATTAGTAATTCATGACTTCCTGTTTCCCTGGGGTATAAATATGACGTGACACAGCGGCCTAATTCTTTTACCCATTTGTCAACATGGCAAAGACAAGAGAACACACCATTCAAGTAAGGCAGATATGATGACCTTCATAATTCAGGCAATGGCTACAAGAAAATAGCCACTCGCCTTAACTTGTCCGTATCTACAGTCAGAGGAATCATTAAGAAGTTTAAAACAATTGGAACAGTGACAAACAAGGCTGTCAGCGAACATTGTTGCAAAGCAGCTTTACAAGAATATAAAAATTCATAATAGAAATTATACAGTTTTTAATTTAAATTTATCTTTATTTAACAATCCAGAGTTGATAGTGTTTAGGAAAAACTGACTGAGATTATATGAGGAAGAAACCTTGAGAGGAACCAGACTTGAAGTAAACACATCCACATCTTGGTGACACTGGAGATGATTATATATATGATTGTAATCGTTTCCTTTTTATTTCTATACACTTTGTAGTCATTTGCAATTGTGTGTCCAGGAGCTTTTCAGCAACTTATGAGTATGAACGTGAGCATAATTTCTGAATAGTTGTAGCTTAAAATCTTTTCTGTTGAAGTTATCAAATGTTTAATGATGGAGATAGCAACAACAATCCAAGGCCATCTTCAAGTGGAACCATCCACAGGCATCATGCGTATCTCCAGGGTGTCAATATTAATGGAACCCTACTTTTGATGTCACATTATATCAATAAACTCGGTTCTGACATTGTGAATTCTTTTTTTAATGAAAGTCTGAGAGTCTGTCCAAATCTGAATTTTACCAATAAAAATAGCTCCAACATTATTAGCTCCAACATATGATGAGGTCTTTTCACCTTTCATGACAAGCTGCAGCACATTTTCCGTTATGGCTGATGAACACAAGGTGCTCGAACATCTATTCGACCCTGACGGACATCGCTTGCAAATACCAACACGCCTCATAATATAGTCCCACCCCCAAGAATGATTGACAGGTTTCTGTGCATGGCATTGGAAATGCAAACTCAAAGGGATTTGCGGTTCCATTTGAATTTGAACAGACTCCATATTGAATGCATAGGAAGTGAAACAGCAAACCGGCTAATTGCTATTGTTGTTTGGAAAAGATATAGGAAATGTTGGACTTTGCTTTTGTTTGAACTTTTTTCCATTTGAATGCTTCTGCATACATACTTCCAAATAGGAGATATTGAGTTACAGAAGTTTGACTGAAGTTAGTACATTTCCTTTCTCTCTCTCTCTCTCTCTCTCTCTCTCTCTCTCTCTCTCTCTCTCTCTCTCTCTCTCTCTCTCTCTCTCTCTCTCTGTCTTGCACACACACATTTCACTTTTTCTGTCACTCCCAACAAATTACATTTCTGATGCTAGTGTTTGTGCGTCAGATGTCAGAAAATTGTAGTTGAATATTCAACAAATTACGTGATATTTATTTGTGTCATTTATTTTATCACTTTTGTTTTAAAGTTTAAAATTCTTAAATCATTGAATTCGTCTATTATAAGATTGGTTAACAATAAGGTCCCCACATTTCCCATAATGGCATTTAACATACTGATAATGGCACTAGTGTGACGTATCTCTACTTAAAGAGAGCGATGCAGCAGCGCTTTATTTTAGACCTCTGAAAAAACAACCTCGGATGGTCTCCTGAACCCTGAGTTCAGCAAGCAATGTCAAATGAGCATACTGCTCCCAATCACAAACAATAAACAATCTAGAACTTCGTACTTTCAAATGCATTATACCGTGTATACAAACAATTGCTTTAGATCAAACAACAAACAAAAATTTTCGTTTATTATATCTTTAATCCTGAGCTCACTGATTTGAGGAGGAAAACATCCACCACTCATCACGGTTAGCTGACTAGGTTCTTGATAACAAATGTTGAACATGGATGCAACTCTGGGATTTCTGCATTTTGTTGCTTCGACGTATAAACGATTTAAAAAATGAACCAATTCTAAGCTCCTCCCTCTGGAGATGAATCTTTGTTTTCGTTCATTTAAAGACAATGATGCAGCAGAGCTTTAATTTGCATCTACAATGGACTTTCCATTAAAATAACATCTGAGCTCGTTTATTTTCTTCTCCATAAACTTCAACATAACTAGTAATGTGCCCCTTGTGGCACGTAAGGGTCTCACAGAAATAACAAAAACAGCACCAAAACATAGGAATGGCCTAATTATGGTGGTCCAGTGGAAGAGAAATGGATGGAGAGTGATGCAAAATGTGTCGGAATGAAATAATTGGTTTTTATTATTACATTATTCATCTACATGATTTTTCATTCATATACTTTCTTATAGAGCATATTTTATCGAGTTTACTACTACATGTTTATTCATGCATTAACAACCAAACATGTCATATTGTGTCACATACTGTACATTACAGCAAAGTGAAATTCTTTCTTCGCGTATCCCAGCTTTGGAGCTTTAGGTCAGCCATAATGCGGTGCCCCAGAGCAGGGGGTGTTAAGGATCTTATTCTGGGGCCCAACGCTGGCAGCTTGTCAGTATTTGGGCTTGGACACCCATTTTCCTTTCACCAACCCTTAACCACTTGAGCTGTTTACATGTACCCATGTACATTAACATGTACTCAAGGTGGTCGTATTCCTTTATTAATGAATCATGTACTTTTTTTTTTTTTTCATTAGTTCATGAATGGTACATGACTTAACTCATTATTACTTCATATTTAAGTAAGTATTAATTCAGGTATTTAGGCAGGATTAGTCATGTATTTGAGAGCGGGGTTCAAACTAACACGGGGCATGTGGTTCTCTTCTTTTCTGGTGAATAATGAAAAAAGTACATGTTTTATTTCTAATACAATACCATATATTGGTATTGTAATAGACAGATGTAAAATAATGTTAAAGAAGAAAATGTTTTGAACCCTAAGTAGTTGTCCACAAAGCTTGTGGCCCCACTTTCCCCTACTGTTATTGTAAAATACCTCTTTTTTTTTTTTTTTTTTTTTTTTTTTTTTTTTACATCTAAATACACAGAGTCCTAAATGGTAGTGCACTCCATCTGTTAGATTTTGCTCATGCTTTTGCAAAGTGAACTTGTACAGTAAGAATGTACAGTAACTAACTCGTATGGAAGAATAACAGCAGCTGAAGATTAGAAGGAAGGGTGTTATTTCTTTTGCGGTTTTCTTTTCCTCGTATGAAATGGAATAATCTCGCCAGCTCATCAGCAGGTTGGATGAGTGTGTGTGTGTGCGTGTGTGTGCGTGTCCGCGCGCGCGCGTGTGTGTGTGTGTGTGTGTTCATCACTCCCTTTTGCTATGAGCTCCGCCTATAACGCTTCCTCTGCGCGGAGGAACTTCAGCTCTCCATCTGAGACATCTGCAGCTCTCCATCTGAGAAGAGATCTTCAAAAACAAATCGCAAAACGGGATAGATCATCGCGTGCTGTTCTTCTATCCTTTTCTTTTTTTTTCTTTTTCTCTTTTTTTTTTTTTTGGAAAAGTCAAATAAAATGGATGAGCGACTGCAACCTTTTCTGCACGTTGTCGGCTCCCTGACGCGCGTCTCCAGGCTTCGACGCACCTGAGCGTTTATTATAAGCTCCTCAGTTTTTCACCTTTCACTCTGCATTGATGACAAGTGCACGATCAGTTCCTCTCATCAACACTGGAGTTTGATCCAACTGTGTTTTTTTTTTACTTCTATGTGGATTTTTAGATATGGGGGACTCGGTTTTCGTCGATAGACGCATTTCGTATCTCGTGAGTATCTCAGTTGTTGTTGCTTTAAACGTGATAAAGTGAAATCCCCACAGTTCCACTGAGTGTATAGCCTGGTATACACACACACACACACTCACACACACACACACACACTCACACACACACGCACACACACACACACATGCATACATACACAAACACACACACATACAGTACACACACACCACACACACACACACACACACACACACATGTATACATACAGTACACAAACACACACATACACACACACATACACACACACACACACACAAAAACTTATACACACAGACACACACACATGCATACATACACACACTCACATAGATACATACACACACATACATAGACACATACATACATACACACACACAGACACACACACATACAACCACACACACACAAATATATACAATGTACAAATAGATAAGTAGAAGTAAGGCACTAGCTGTCTCACGTGCATTTTAAGAGCTGTGGTGCTGCAACAAAAACTCAGTGAGTTTCCTGTGAGGAAATTGGTTTTAATTTAGCACAACCTCTGAACAGTGACCTAAATAACAAATACATATAAATACATGTAACAAGTATAACAGACTTTGATCATCTTTGGGTTTAGACCAAAGTAATATTGCTTAACCAGAGATTTCATAACAAAAGGGAAGTTAACACTAAGAAGTTAAACGTAGTGTTTGGATATGAAGGATTTTAACTGTCTTGTCGTGTGCTGTCTGTCATGTGTGTGCGGTAAACTACCGTGTTGTGGCTCCAATGAGGTTGGGTTTGATCACAGTCTGAGTGCAAAGTGTATCTGTACCATCTGAATCTTTACAGCAGCATGAATGTGGTTTTTAAACACACCTACATTGTTGGTCTACATTGCTAAGAGTAAGATGTATCGAAGATTAGATTCCAAAACAATCTGATACTATTTTCAGGGGAAAGACATTCAGTATATTTAAGGAACGCCAGAACTTTAGAATTACGGTACTGAATCCTTTCCACATAAGGCCATGTATATGTTTGCTTTGCCATAACGTCAGTGTGTACAATTCAATAATTCTGCTGTAAAGTTGCATTTACTTCATGCAAAATCACAGTTAAGTCAGTATATGTTGTGTGACATATTTAATAGCTTTGACAGTAGCCCACATAAGGGTAGTATTGCGTAAATTATTACAAAACATCACATTGATTGATGTCCATTATGCATTTGTGTAGAAGTGTACACAGAACCCAGTTAAAAACTATATAATATATTATATATTAGTTGACTGGGTAGGCTTGGTGGTAGGGTTCGATTTCTGTCTCTGCCATGTTGGTGCATGTTCTCCTTGTGCTTCGTGGGATTTCTCTGGGTCCTCCGGTTTCCTCCCCAGTCCAAAGACATACATTGTTTGGCATCTCTAAATTGTCTGGTGTGGGTGTGTGTGTGATTGTGCTCAGCAATAGACTGGCATCATGTCCAGGGTGTGCCATACCTTGTGCCCTGAGTCCTGGGATAGACTCCAGGTTCCCTGCGATAAGCAGTGTAAAGAACGGATGGATGGATGGATGGATGGATGGACGGTGGGCCTCTGCCTCCATTCTTTTACCTTGTTACTAAATTTGTGTTCCAAGAATGCACTTAATATACATAATATAGAAGAACAACAGTTTGAGACACCTTTACCCTGTTTGGATCACTTCCGAAGTCTAATCACTTCCTCTGCTAGTTATACAAATTCAACCAGTCTTGTCATTCTTGAGAAATCTCGCTAACAAGAATCTCAGACGGATGATCCTTGTCAACTGCGATTCCTTCTTTGGAGAACGGAAATTAGTCGGTTTTTCTTTTTGGGTCTCGGCCGCTGCCACCTGTACAATTAAATCAGGTGTTGCAATTGTACCGCAAGTAGCACCTGTGTGTTCTCACAAGCTCATAAGCAGATCTAACATACACACCATCTCTCTCTCTCTCTCTCTCTCTCTCTCTCTCTCTCTCTCTCTCTCTCTCTCACACACACACACACTCAGCTGTGCCATGCTGACAGGTGCACAGATTTTTGAATACATAAAACAAAAAATAAAATTAGGAAAAATACTTTGGATTGCATTTTTATTACTTGTTCAAAATAGGATTTTCACAAATATCTCAAGCAAAAATAAATAAATAATAATTATTAGTAGTAGTAGTCATAGTAGTAGTACTATTATTATTATTATTATTATTATTATTATTATTATTATTGTTATTGTTATTGTTTTCTTTCTTTCTTTCTCTTTCTTTCTTTCTTTCTTTCTTTCTTTCTTTCTTGCTTCTGAATAAACAGTTCATAAAAATAAAAATAAAAATCGTAAAAAAATTCCTGTTCATATTCCATTGTTTAGTAAGTGTTCTGTGATGAACCTGACCTGCGATTTAACTAAAGAGACCTTGGCAACAAGATTAGATATCCCCGGAGTGTCTCTTTTCCACATACCATGTTTTTAAAAGTTCAGCTGGACCGAATTGCACACCATACGAGTGAATTTAATACTTTCACGCGGTGTTGAAACCCTGAGCTTTGTGCTTTGTTTGTTTAGTTTTCTAGCGCCTCAGGCAGCGTCATCGTTATTCCCCAGGTAAACATGACTGTACACTGTTGTGTAAAGATGATGTAGCCTTCTATCATAAATATTATTACTGACAGCATGCGGGTTATTACTGCATGGTAAGCAGGTAAAGACGAACAGTGAAGTCTGTGTAGTCTTTATTTAAGTGTGTTTAGTTCAGTTGCACCTTATGAATCGGATTAAAGGTGGAGGTTTTTTCTTCCCGCAAACTGGACGATTTGGGGTTACGTCCAGGGACTGCATTGTAAAAGGGTGTGCTTGTTGCTTTTTATTTATATTTTCTGCTTTTATCAGTCTACTTTCTTGTGTTTGAATCTCATCTCTTGAATATTGTGGTTCTGGCCCTGAGTGAACTTTGCCTGTTTGACTGGTTTTTGGATTACATTTCGGACTCTCATTCTCTTTGTATGTGTGTTCTATTACATTTGAATGTTCCAGTTTTTGAGATCGATTTTTGCTTATTTTTACATTTCCTTTTTTTTTTTCCTTTTTTTTGGCTTTTTGCACCTTCTATTTGGAATTGTTTAATTTTTGCACCTTGTTGTATTAAACTCACCTTGCCCTTGTATCCAGTCTCTACAAGTGGCAGAATTTAAATATCCTGAATTGTTGATACGTTTTATTCGGTTTATATTAGTGTGCCTTTACTAATGTGGTATTTTTTTATTCCTACATGAACCTGTACAGCTGATGATATGGTATAATTTAAGCTTATTAGATACACACAAAGATGTTAAAATATGACACATGAATAATAAAAATAAAAGTAATAATTGTTTTGATAATGTTTTCTGTTATTCTGTACTAACATGAAGTCTCCAGAGTCACTGTTTGGAACAACATGAAGTGTTTTTTTTTGTAGTCTCTAGTAATGCGTGCTTACTGTAGCTTTCTTTTCAACTGAAGTTAAAACTAACTTTATCAGTTTGAGTGAGAATTGAGATTTAATCAGGAACTAACAAAATAAAACAGAACATTGTTTCAGAGAAGTGGCATTTATTATTTACATTTACAGCATTTAGCAGACACCCTTATCCAGAGAGACCTACATTTTATCTCATTTCTATACAACTGAGCAATTGAGGGTTAAGGGCCTTGCTCAGGGGCCCAGCAGTGGTAGCTTGGTGGACGTAGGAATCGAACTCACAACCTTCTGATTGGTAGCTCAACACCTTAACCACTAGGCTACCACATCCCTATTTTATGTCATTTTAGTGATGATGATCATTAAAGAGTTATCTTCACCAAAAGCCTGAAACGTTAACCTATGATTCATGGTAGCTAAGGGAACACATTGAGTAACAGCTTTAGTAACACAGAACCCACCATGCATTGCTATACAGATTGGTCTGTTGGGTCGAATTGCATTCTCATCACTAACAAACCTCTCCGGAGCTGAACGAGATGATCTCAGCTTGCATCGATTGCCTTGATCGTGTCTGTCTAAACCAAGGGATAAAACTCACTACGTTCCTGAAACAAACTCCCTAAAACTCTCCAGGTGTAAAAACGCCCTAAAGCCACAACTTTTTTTCAGATGTGCGCACAAAAATCCTGAACCTAGAAAAACAATCCTCGTGTCTGACCCTTGAGCCTTCTTACTGACCTGCTGATTATTTACATTAGCCTTCTTTCCTGGTGAAGCTCTTTTTTCCTGTGATGTAACCTCGAATCAAAGACTTATTGTCCCTTTAGAGTTGAGAAACAAGAAACTGTAGACGCCACATTTACGGCATACCTGCACTACAAAGAGCCGTGAATGATGCTGTCAGTGAAAACACATTTTAAAGGATACACTTCTGTATAAAGACGTGACTTTAGAACTTCTTTGCTGTACAACGAGCCTTCATTTCTCCTAGCGGTCATTTTAAATATTTATTTCTATTTTTTATTGTTAACCACGTGAAACGAATCTGACTTTTGTGGCATGTTTCTTTTAATATATTTACCACGTGATCTGGAATTGAATGTTTGAACAGTTTAGTTTCATTTTTAATCCACATTTAATTGTTAACCTTCAAAATACAGATATCTAATTCAAATAATTCAAGTCAAAAATATGTAAATATAAAGAAAGAGAGAGATGGATTTCATGGATTTTCATGAATTATTGGACTGTCAATCATGACGAACATCATATTCAAATGTAATATTGTGTTCATTTTACTGGTGAACACACAGCTAGATCTTTAGCATTCACATGAGTGACTAGTTCAGTCCTGAACTCTGAGACACACAAGAGCTTGTTCTGTGCAGTCTTAGACAAAAAGGTTTATATTTAGAGTCATAAAGGGTCTATCAGGTCCTACATATTAGGTTCTAGGTTCTACATAGACCCCTTTAAAGAATATTAATCAGGGTATAATAAATGGTATAATATAATTCGCCTCTCAAAAGCTTCCCTGCAGAATATTTTATCTGATTATTTATTTAAAATTTGTATAAATCATGTGTTTCTTGTTATAATAACAGTATTAATACTACTACTACTACTTCTACTACTACTACTACTAATAATAATAAGAATAAGAATAATAATAATAGTAATAATAAGGAGGAGAAGAAGAAAAGAATCTTCATATGATTCTTAAAAGGACTCCAAAACTTGGAGTCAAATATCCCATTTGGCTCCTTTTCACTGACTCCTTCGAAATGGTTCTATATAAAGAAACATTTCTGGCTTCAATATATGAAGCAAGTGATAAAACCAGTTTAGGATCTTTATGGAGCTATTCGTTTGAATTTCACTTCAATTCAGTTTTGTTTGCATAGACCTTCTAACAACGCTCATTCTTGCAAATCATCTTTACAACAATATAAAATTACTTTAAGCTTTTAAGCATTTTTAAATGGAAGGCAATGGCGGTTCTAGGATTTTTCTGTAACAGGGGCCATTAAGGAGCCACGTTACATTCAGGGGCCAGGTACAGGGTACATTCAAGCACACAAAATAATTTATTCAGTACGATGCAAATACATTTCGGCAGTCATTCCTTTTTCAAACGCTCGAGTGCCGGCAATTGTTTAGGGGTGGAATTGCATCTGTGATCGTTGTGAAAAATTCTCCGGTTGCGCTTCTCGTCGACGATTGATGGAACGAGGGCCAATCAGTAGCCAATCAGATTTCAGCAGGGGCTAGGGCCCCTGTGGCCCCGCCTCTAGAACCGCCCCCTTATGGAAGGTATTTATTATATTATTTTTGGCGTCGGCCTGTTCGCAATAATATATATTATTATATTTATGTTCGATTAGTCAACATGAGTCAACAAATAAAACTGACATCGGCCAGATTAAAATCCACACTCCGTATCTGAGCGTGTTTACAGCGTTAGTTACTCTGTTTTGATCTTTTGCTTGACTCCGGTTCTCCTATCTATATGTTATTGTTGCTGAAGGATTTTGTGTTGCTGATTCTGTAGAATCAGTTTGCAATCTTTGTTTTGAGGAAATGAAAAGAAAGGTATGTTCCAAATAAAGAGCATGTGTTTGAACTCACAAGTCTGTGTCTACACTATCTGTGTGTGTGTGTGTGTGTGTGTGTGTGTGGGTGTTACAGCATGTGTTTGGGAGCTGTTAGCACTGATTTGCTGAACAGAAGAACATTCCAGAGCCTTTTTTTTCTTGTATTGGGAGGAATTATCCCTGCCACCTGGTCTAGTCTGGGACACTGTTAGACTATTACATTACTATTACTATCCAACACCAACCACAAAGAAGAGAAAACACCACAGCATGGCCTCCTATGTCAGATTACACATCAAATAAAGAGTGGAATTGTAATTGTAGTGCGTCTTGATCTGTCTCTCGTTTTATTTTTTTTAGCTCTAGCTTAATATAATTGAATAATAAGTTGTTGTTACGCAACAGTGCTGTCAGGGCTGTTATTGAAGACATGCAGAACGTAGTGGTATGTGCTGCGAAGCTGGAGTCAACAAAGTCCTTGACGACATTGTTTTGGATAGTTTTTATCATCTGACATCATTACGGGAGTTTAGGAACAAGTTGAAACACACAAGCAAAGCTCTGAAAGTAGTTTTAGTGAAAGCGTCAACAGTGGATCAGAAATATCAAGATTTTCAACACTGACCTCTTCATTAATTCTTTTTCCAAGAGGCCAAAAAATGCAGTCTGTGCTTGTTTTCTGGTGTCCATGTCCAGCATTGAAGTACATCGCATTGCCACACAGTGTTGCTTAATGGCTCATAAGAAAGTAAACACGTTAAGAAGTTTTCTGTATTTATTTAGCCTACCAGGGGAAGTATATTCATAGAAAGTCCCAAAAAATAAAGTTTTTTTTTCCCACACAAATATTTCCATCTTGATGTCAAATGCCATACCAAATGTTTGATCATAAACATCTAACACTTGAAGATGGTATCTTCAGTTAAATTCATTGCAAGGTTACCCCACAGAGGGAAAAGACTGAAAGCCAACAGCGTTTGACTCGTTTTGTATCAGACTTAAAGCAGTAAATTAATTCATTTGTTTCTACTGATTGAAAAAGTAAAGAGGGTTAAAAATTGTTTACTGTTAGTCTCAACCCTTAAGGAAAGCTTGAAATGTTGTGTATTTGTGTGTGTGTGTAGGCAGGGGAAGAAAGAGAGGAAGACAGAAGGATAATTACAAACACATATCACTCACTTACTCATTTTCTACCGTTTATCCGAACTACCTCCGGTCATGGGGAGCCTGGTGTCATCGGGCATCAAGGCAGGATACACCGTGGACAGCGTGCCAACCCATCGCAGGGCACACACACACACTCATTCACTCACTACGGACAATTTTCCAGAGATGCCAATCAACCTACCATGCATGTCTTTGGACCCGGGGGAGGAAACCGGAATACCCGGAGGAAACCCCCGAGGCACGGGGAGAACATGCAAACTCCACACACACAAGGTGGAGGCGGGAATCGAACCCCCAACCCTGGAGGTGTGAGGCGAACGTGCTAACCACTAAGCCACCATGCCCCCCTACAAACACATATCAGTTCTGAAATAACACAGATAACAGAGTATATCTCAATCCTGATAAAGCTGCAGATTGTTGTCTGTATTACGAGTAGTGTTTACAGTGTATAAGTGGACATGTTTACTAGAACCCTCTTTGTTCAGATTCCAATATTTTTGCACAATGTACTGTATAATATACAGTATGCACACCGGTCGGCGCTAATTTGTGTATTTGTCCTGTAGTGTTTTGTACTGCCTCTTTGCATTGTCTTTTATCTCGCATTCTTTTGTCACGCATTGTTTTGTCGCGCAAACTTACTTTAAGTTCTTAGCTCTGTGTTGTTCTATGTAGCACCATGGTCCTGGAGAAGCGTTCTTTTGTTTCACTATGTACTGCGTCAACTATATACAGTACGATCGGAATGACAAAAGCTTCTTGACTTGACCTGATTAACTAGGAAGAATCTGCCACAACCACAGACTGTAAGAGAGGTCAGAAACATCGGTATCTAAACTTAGATAGAATCTATAGAATTACCCAGTAGAATAACCCAGAAAACAGGTGAGGGTCAAAACCAGGTCAGAAACAAGTGAGGGTCAAAACCAAGTAGGAATAAAGACATACAGAACTCACAAACTCAAGTTTGGATGTAATTTACTAAATGCATGAAAAGACTACGCAGTGAACAGTGACAAGGACTAACACGGAATAGGTGAACACAGTCAGGTAACAAAGCAATGACAGGATGTGGTGAAGAACCAAAACATGATTCACTAGCATGTGAACTGTGATACACTTTGCTACTTTCAACAGTATTCACTGTAAAAGTAGTGCACTTGTGTCATGCGCTAGTGCATAATAGGAATACAGAGCCTTAAAAGATGGTAAAATATATTCATATTTTACATGCAGTGCCCTTAAAAAATTAAAGACATCCTGTAGAAGCTGGTGTGAGTTTAATAGCACTGAACTGTGTTGTGATTCCTGTTACGGTGAACCACCTTTGGTTCACATTCGGTCAGGAAGTAAAATAACCCGCACATGTGCTTTAGCTGCTCATTAATTTGAGTGGCAGGTGAACGTTATGGAAAGAGCTGAGGTGATTCACTGCTGCATACTGTATACGGTAATAGCACCAAAATAATAAAAAGAAACAAAAGTATGGTGAGATGATATGGTTCATGTGAGTTTGTGATGAACACAAATGCTCTGAAACCAGAGCAACACAGCAGGGCACCAGGGTCAAACCTGGACCGCAGGAAAAGTGTCCGTGTTGAAAAACAGCTAAAACAATATCTACAGTAGACATCACTGACACAATATTTCACTATATGATTAAGGAGATGAATCGTGGGTAAAAAATGTATTACGATGATTCATTTAGAGGCCGCCGATTGTTCACAGGTCTCTGCCCACGGGTGTGTGAATGACGGATACATTTTTTTTTGTTATATGATTAGAGGTGAAGCAAGTTGTAATTTCAACATATGGAGTCAGAGTGTACCAGAGAATGTATTAGGAATGTGGGCGGAGTTTGCATGTTGTTTTCGCATCCCTGTAGATTTCCTCTGGGGATACATCCGACCTCCTAAGATCATAATGGTGGACTAAAGATTTTTCATTTTCAGGTGTGAATGAGTGTATAAACATGTGAACATCTTATCAAGGGTGAATTCCCAAAAGTTTTCCCAGGACAGGCTCAGGATCTGGCACAACGCAGAATAAATCTGTTATTAAATATGAATAAGTGCACGAATGAATGGTGCAAATGTCTGAACTCTGCGGCATTCCCACCACACCTTCAGGTGTTACAATTAGTCACTGGATCATGACATCAGGAGTTCTCTCTGCTCTGTGGATTATATTCACATAAACCGGGGCTTGTGTAAACAAAACGTAACGCTTCATTTTGTCAGTTTTCTGGCATCAACACTAAAAAATATCCTGCATTCCAGCTTACTGCTTGGAGGGATACAGAACGAGGCAGAGACGGTGTAATAGAAGGCGGGGAAGAGAGCGAGTAAGTGCGTGCTTGCTCTTAGGTTGCATAAACTTTTGAATCCATCTTAACAGTCAGTGTTTTTCCTTGCAGTGACGTTCGAGGCATACCATGGCCCTCTGCTTCAATATCTCAAAGGATTAGCCTTCGCTTTTATCCACTTTATCTGCTGCCATTTCACATTCGCATAGAATTTACACACGCAAAGCCTTAGAAGGGAAAAGGAAGCTGAGCACCAAGCATTCTGAAAGCGCTTCCACCAAACGGCTTTCAGTCACTTCTTTTATAGGATGTTTGACAAAAAAACTAATATCACACATGGACGTTTTGGAAATGTATTAGTAGAGGCTGCATTTTGGGAAGAACATCAGCAAACATTTTTATATTATTCATGTAGAGACCTACATGGACCAACAGGATTTTTGAAATCTTCCAGTGTCTGGACTGACTGATGTAAAGTCGACACATTGGACACATTCCTGCTCGTCAGCACGGTGCCACCCCAGTCGACAGGTCTGCCAGCAATGACGTCACAAATTCCTTCTATTGCTCAATTACGGATTCTTTTGTCTCTTGCACATCTCCTGTTCATCGCAGCACGTGTCTTTACAACCCTTTATGACGGCCTCCTCGTGCCTGAAGCTGTTTACTTTTCCCTGCCACTCATTCTGCAAACAGAACGACGCCAAGCCAGAAAGAATGTTGCCTTGTTAGGCGCTGAGATGTACGTGATTCGGAATAAGAATAACGCTAATGCTTGTCTGATGTAACATTCGAGCACTTTCATGCAATCTCATTAGGCGTAATAGCCCGGGTGTTCAGAATAATAAAGTATGAAAGCACTTAGCTCTAAAACGTTAGGTTTATTTGGATCATGTAAAACGTTTCGGAAAGTCCAAAACAATCCAATGAGTGGCACCTTTTATTGTGATTGTGATCACAATCACGAGGCAGGAACGCTCACGGCTCTGATTGGATGATTATCTAAACATTTCGATAGAGAACTCACTGTGCTGAGTTTAAGATGACTCTTAAACATTTAAGATGATTAGAAGAAGTGGTGTTTAAATAGTGACATACCTACAAATCTGTATGAAGACGCAAGGCAGAATTTATTCACTCATCTCACTCACTCATCTTCTACCGCTTATCCGAACTACCTCGGGTCACGGGGAGCCTGTGCCTATCTCAGGCGTCATTGGGCATCAAGGCAGGATACACCCTGGACGGAGTGCCAACTCATCACAAGGCACACACACACACACTCTCATTCACTCACACAATCACATACTACGGACAATTTTCCAGAGATGCCAATCAACCTACCATGCATGTCTTTGGACCGGGGGAGGAAACCGGAGTACCCGGAGGAAACCCCCGAGGCACGAGGAGAACACGCAAACTCCACACACACAAGGCGGAGGCGGGAATCGAACCCCCAACCCTGGAGGTGTGAGGCAAACGTGCTAACCACTAAGCAACCGTAACGTGCTAACCACTAAGCCACCGTGCCCCCCTACAGTTTATTCAATTATTCGATTATTATTTGCATTAAAATTGTTTCATGTATGTGAACAACAGTTTTTATCTACCCAGCATTTAGACAGACTAAATAGCACTTTTTTGGCATGATGAAAATAATTAGAATCTTTATTCTAATAGATCGGTACTATGCTGCACCTTCAATGTCTCCTGCCGTTAAAAGAGTTGAGCTGTTTAACGTCGGCGAGCTCTTAGCACATCTGTAAAACGTATACGCCGTGTGCTTTTATAGACTTTTCTGTAAATATTTTAACAAGCAAGACAGACTTCGTTATTCAAATACCGGCATGGAGATTAAAACCTGCCCGTGTATTTACAATGCTTAACCTTTAAGAAGTGTTTTATTAGGCCTGTCTGTAGCTTTTTAATTATGGAAAAGCCCAGCGTCCTCGGGTCAAGAGGTCAAATACCAACTCCGTCAAGGTCAAATACCATACGGCCTTACCTTATGTTTTAACACATAGCAGGATGTTTCACTCATCTCAGTGCACAAGTTTGACATGTTATTATAAATGTAACCATATTTGGAGATTTTATTTCCAAGGACGTTTGCGAATGTAAATGTACATGAACGGGGCTACGGATATTGAAGGAATGCCTGTTGGGTTTAACGCAAGTCGGATTTCGCAAATAGTTGTTTGGTTAATGATAAACAGCACCGCTAAAACCACATCCTTGTGCTGACCGTGAAGATTAAGCATAGATCGTTCTTTCCTTCTTCCTCGTCTCACACACCTTTGACTAGTGAAATTGTATGCAAATAAAAGAGAAGAAAATCCTTTCTAGCACAACATTGTCATGTTAAGTAGGTCGGAATTACATGACACTAAACAGCCTCGCTGCATAGCGGCTGGATTCTTGCCAGTTTGAGCCGGTTGCATATGGATGACTTGTTGTATGACCTGCATGTCTGTGTACATATATATTATAGAGTACTTTTTACGCTTCTGGATGTGTGTACAGTATACAGTATGTCTTCATGTGTCCTAGTGACTGGTGAATATTATCTCTGGCGGTAGATTGTAGTGGCAAGTAGTAAAAGACATCTGGCTTTGACTGAGAGACAGCTTCTGAATGTTTAGGGTAGACTTTTGATTGAACTGGGAAACATGTACTATAAGTATATTACTAAAATGTTTTTTATTGTGACAAACCAAAAAGCAGACATTTGTTTCTTGCTCATTGTAAATGTCTAGACTGCTGAGTCTCTGACTAATGTCTTCCGTACCTGCTCCCTGACGTTTGGTGGACATCTTGACAGGTTCATCGTTGTGCCTTCTTTCTAGGTTACTAATGGATTTTATGGTGCTCAAAAAACTTTGTGACTTTCTTTAATAACTTTAAGTCCTGATTGATTCTTTTCCCCTACAGTATGTCTGGATATCTTTTTAGATATAGCTGTTTCAGGACTCTTCTGGGACAGACGTATTTATACTGAGATCATGTGACATTTTAATTGCACACTGGTGGACTCCATTCAACTGATTATGTGACTTCTGATGGCAGCTGCTGCTTGCACCAGAATACAACTGGGGGAAGGGGAGATAGGAGGGTTGAATACATACGTATTCCCAAAATATATGTTGTTTTTTTTTGTTTGTTTGTTTTTTTGTAAATAATGTTTTTATGACTATTCATTAAAACTCTTAATTAATTGATTTTATTTCAATTTTACAGCAATATTGTCACACTAATAAGGGTGAAAACGTATGCACTATACAGTATAAGGCACTGGATGGAATCTCTGGAATCTCTTATGTTCTTGATTCAAAACAGAACAAAGCCAAACACAATGATCTTAAGGTTCCTACAGTGAGTGGTGATGCAAGTAGAGTTCTGAAGCTCTAGAGATTTGAGGATAAATCACAGAATAAAAAAAAATACACAATGTCAAAACTGTAATAGAGTGCAGCAATGACTCTTTAAAATGCCAATGAAAATAAATCCTACTGGCTTTTTTTTTGAAGAAACCAGAGTGATGTAACTTCCAGGTTGACCTAAAGAAAACACCATCCCTGCAGCATTCAATTCCAATATCGGTTACGGACTGTTATTCCTCTGTTTGTGGATCTGTGCATGTCCTGAAACTGAAAGGCGTCAAAGAATCATTTAGCACCGCAAGCTATTTCTTGATGGTCCGTATCTGTAATCGTTCAGCAGTTCTGCATTTTCTAAGGTCAGTGTAGAGAGTCCACCATTTGTCTGTCACTTGTTTCCATGGCATCTTGAGAAACACGAGTCAGTAAGGTTAGTCCGGCCTACAGCAGATCAACAGCTAAAGCAGAGAGGTAATGCAGTCTCCAGTCTAAACTTTCCTCTCCATCTTTCTTCAATCTCCAGTGTTTGTCATGTGAACACTTGTCTCCAGTCTGCAAGAGTTCACTAGACCATGAAGCATGCTAATGTCTCTCAGCATCTGCTTCTGCAAACTCCATTGACACGTAGTTTCCTTTCTCTAACATTAGATCTGATATCCTCGTGTAAGATAAGGATTAACGTTTCCCTCACGTCCAACCTTATTGTTGTTATTCTGGGAATCAATGCAAGATTGTAAAACTAGCAAAACTTCTGCTGTGGATGATGTTTACGTAGTAAGCAGACAACCGTTTTAGCACCTGAAAACACCACAGAGTTGAATATATCATCGTAATTAGCTGTAACGTCAGTGACCATGCTGACCTATAGCGATTTGGTCACATTGAAATGTAATATGTTAACGAGTCAATCGAGGATTTACGCAGCACACAACCATAACGTGAAGCTGAAGACCTTGCCACAGTGTTCTAATAAGATTAGCAGAGATCAGTTGATGGGCATAAACAGGAAACCTCAGCATGCATCCCAAACTGTGTAATGTGACAGTACGTACTGCATTCAATTCAGTACCTACTGCATTTGATATAGTATTTGCTGCATTCATTTCAGTACCTACTGCAATTGATTCAGATACATTTGACTCAATATCTTTTGCACTTGATTTAGTATTTGCTGCATGTGTCTCAGTACCTAATGCATTCAGTTCAAAACCCACTGCATGAGATTCAGTACTTACTGCATTTGAATCAGTACCTACTGCATATGATTGATAACCTACAGTATTTTATTCCGAGCCTACCGCAATCCATTCCGTATCATTCCGTATCTGCCGCATTCCATTTGCATGCATTCTGCCGCATTTCAACCTACTGCATTTGATTCAGTACCTTATGCTTAGCTGCTGATACAGTGCGTACTGATCAGTATACGTGTGTAGTGTAAATACAAATGAGATATAATACATCTGCCATTATATAATATATAATCTGCCATTTTTAAGATATAATCTGCCATTGTAGTTTTGTCAAGTGCCTATGAATAAAAAAGTAACGTTTTTCTTTTTGTTTAAAACCTTTAACAAAGTTAGCAGTTTACTCAGTTGTTGTTAAATAAGTACAATTTTACTCTCAGCCCTTCCTGTTTGTTTCTGAACATTGAATCTCAGTGGAAGCAGTATGTCATCATGGATTTTTCTATCTACTGATTTATAAATATTGAGAATTTGGACATAATGTACTGCCTACCGAGCAATTGAGTATTTGCTGCATTTGGTTAAAGGCTTAATCTGTTAACTAATTAAAGCTTGGAATTTTATCCTGATGTATATGGTTTTATACGGTTTTGCTGTTTTTTTCCCAATTGGATAAATGTCCATTATAACATACATGTACACTGTACGCTTACATTTAGTCCCGCACTGCAAAATCCCTGGTCTGGTCTCCTGGGTACTGTGGGATTACCGCAAGAATGCAGTCCTCAGCTGTGAGTTTTGGTTCTTAAAATCTCTTTCGAGAGCAGAAAATTGACTGGTGGCCTAACTAAACCACTCATGATACTTAATGCTCTGAGAACACATATTGATGAACAATAAACTCTTATTTTCCTTCATGCTGGTGTGAAAATGCTTCATGACATCTTATCCCACCGCTCAAGATGGCTCATGAACTAAAGACGCTTACCAAACAATTCCTTGGAGGCACGTGAAGTTCTTCCTCTCGCTCCTTTCTTGGGAATTCTGACCAGGCAAAGTTTACTTTCTGGCGACTTCGTCTAACTTTCAGGAAAAGGCAAGTTTGATTTGGAGGGGCTTCGTCTAAGAAAATAGAGGTGAACTGCATTTCTAGCTCAGCACTTTAATCTTTCCTCTGCCAAGGTCAACAGGGGATGAAAGACAGGACGGAGTTTGGTGACAGTGTGCAGACGCTCCATCTTGATGAATAGAGTTCTCTCTTATACTATCTTATTTTGAAGGATGTTCATACTTTTGGTCACTGAACACTTGTAATACAATCTATGATAGCTAGGTTTAAATCCCATTGTCATAAACCCTTCCAGAGGATTTTGTCATTTTGGGATGGCAGAAGTTGATGTAAAATTTCTGTAATATTCAGAGAAGCTTGCTCACAAAAACTACAGATTTTTTACAGATTTGGGCCAAGAAGTATCATGTGACATCATCGCAACACACAATCAGCCAAAACCCTCTGTAAGAGTTTAAAGGTAGAATCCTGTGCTTGCTAGTTTTTTTTTGTTTGTTTGTTTTTTCAAAAAAAGCACAAAAAACTCACAAAAGGTTTCACAAATCACATTTTTTTGAAAAAAGCTTCAGCAAAATCAAGCATTTTTGCCCAAACCCCATTTAGCTCCTAACCCATGACTATCATTTATCTTTCTCTTCATGCAATGTAGTCATGACAACCTGAATGGATTTAACAGATTTTATTGATGGAAATGGAGTGTACAGTAGGTAGGTTTGTTCTTGGCAGATGAAAATAGGCTTCTTTTGAGCAAGTAAAAAGACTTGGACACGCTCAGATGTGGAGATAGGCTTGGTGGGAAGAACTCCTCATAGCAGATCTATACAGTGGTAATGGGGAGGAGGAGAGTAGAATTCGCTCTTATGTGTAGAGGCCATGGCCACTGAGATGCTTGGGATAATAAAGGGCAGATACAGATAATAAATACCAGGACAGAGAATCATAGCTGCTAGGTTGTGGATCCAGTTTTGAGGAAACCAATAAGCAAACATATAAAGTTTTATGGCTAAACTGGGCATTCAGAGGATTTGGGGTTGACTATTGAGGCTTTTCTTTCAGTCCTCTTGGTTTTTATTATTTATCTGTGTTCAGTATTATGCACTTTATGCTGGTCAGGGCTGCAATCACTCTGGTAGAAACACTGGGATGGAGGTGGGGGTTCACCCTGAATGGGATATAAATATAGTGCAGTCAATACTCAGACCTTCTTTTTTTTTTTTTTGAAGAAACTAGAGAATCCGCACAGTCATAGACAGACTATAACTCAAGCTTAAGATCAAACCGGTGATATCCTGCAACCTTGGTTTAATCAAATACTTGCAAATCAGTTTGAATTGTCTTGTGTGCATTTAGATCATTTTTGATTACGCAGTGTGTGATTAGATTTTAAGATTGCCTTCTTCCTGTTGTGAAAACTACACCTAACACAATTGCCCATTGTATGAATATGACAAATCCGGTTCCCAGTAAAGGACCTACAAACATACAAACATGATCTACAATCCACTGTGATTAAAGAATAAAGAAATTAGGAGACATTTCAGTTCTGTCAGTGAAGCCGTAAAAACAATTCTATCGATCCTCCTACGTTTGTAAGTTATGAACTTCTCAGGGAGGATACCCGGAGGTCCATGATCCTGGTTTAACAGTCCACCATGTTGTAAAGTAATCACAGATTCAGCTGGCTCATCTGCGACTTCCATCATCTTCCATCAGCGAAGCAGCACACATTCAAAGCAGAGCAGTGAGGAGCGACAGCTGCATGTGGGAGAATTCAGTTTGGTCTTGTAGAGAAGGAAAGGGTCAGAAAAACAACACATGGGAATGGACCAACCCCTACAAAAAAGCTGCCCTTTTGCCCGCTCAAAAATGTGTAGCGTCACAAACGGGTTCCGTGGACAGAAAAGCAGCACAATGTTCTGGCGATCTGCAACTTATCTGCCACTTGCCAGCACTTTCTCCACTTTATTGTTTTGCCTGAAGCGTAATAGAGCTCGCTGGTTCTCACACAAAGATTTATGCAAACATATGGATGGCTTAAAGTACTGGACTGGGAGTGCAGCTTAGATTTCAGCCATGTGTATAGTTTATCATCAGATGCAGGTCTGAGTCACACGCTGCATACCTTTGAAGAATATCATGCATGCTGTGTTGGAATTCAAAACCACATCCTTATGTTTACTACTAAGTACTTTTATTACCAAGTACCTGTTTTGCAATATTTGCAAAGTATTTCCAAATGTCACTTTAAATGATATGTATCATATCTGATATCTAGGTGCTAGGGAATGGGCCTGGGGAATGCATGTGGTATGGGGAAGTAAAGCTAAGTAAAAGACTCAACTTCTTTCCTTTCCGGCATTCAACTTCTTTCCATCTAGCTTACATTCATTCATCTTATTTTTTCATGATCTTCTTTCTTGTACAGTCTTGCACCGAGCGCTCAATATATCCTGCTAGCATTTTTCATATCATTACTGTTAGGTGATGCTAAAGCAGTTTAATCATGTATTAGATGGCAGATCAGTTACCATATCAACCTATGTCTTAATACTAAATAAGATCATTCTGTTTGAGTTTGACGGAAACTAATAGCCTAATGTACAGTAATCATGTATCATATAATGCAGTAAGACATAAAGCTAGCACAGTTATCACATGCCTTGAGGTAATGTTAGGATTTTATGTTAAGGATTTTATGGATGTTTGGATTTTAATATAAAACTAAAAAATAAAACTACTCTGTGATGTCATATTATGGAAGATAAAATAAAATAAACATGACTCAGCAAATTTGGTATTTATTTATCCTGTCATTCTAGCTTTACTAACTCTAGCTAACTGCAAGCTAGCTAACCTCTGGTAAATTAGCTCACATTTGGCACAGAGTCTTGTAAACAGTAACAGTAAACAACCAATTTTGCAAAATGTACCAATCAAAGCTAGCTTGTTATTCCACAACATTAGTAATGATAGGCTGCTAACACCTGCTAGCATTTCTATATTATCAGCTCAGCATTATAGCTAAGAGCTGGTCATTTGGTTAAATTAGCTAAGTTTGTTATCCCTCTATAGATTCTAGTAAAGTTTTTAGTAAATTAGCATGTAGACATGAATGAGATTCAGGTCTTTTTTTGCATTGTTATATTTTTTATTAGTTTGACAAGTAACTTGTCAAAATGTACTGTGTATTAGATGAACTCTCAGCAAATGTACAGATGTAAGAAGCTTTTTATCACTGTTGAAGCTCTCAAATAATTACTTATGTTACAGATTATTAAGTGTAGTTTATGTTCTATGAATAGTTGGTTTGAGTCTAATGATTTTCTAGAAAAATACATGAAAGACAGAAGCATGCCTGAGGTATCGGTCCGGGCGATTGTTAATAAACATCAGTAGTAATGTTGCCAGATACTGGGTAATCAGTGTCCCAATGTTTATTGAGCCAGTGTCCTTACCAGTGCCTCAACTCATGTACATATACTAATTCACTACGTAAGGGATCAGTAGGGAGCTGATTAGGATGCAGCCACTGTAACAACTGTAAACATTAATCTCGCAGAAAGTCCTTGAAAGTGCGCTGTTAATAAATTTTGTATTGGCCAACTTTTAGCTATGACGTGAAGAGAAAAAAAGAATAAAAAAGTGACCCCGCGATTTCATATCTCTGACGACAGCTTTCATTTCTAAGCCTTTTGTACAGTGAAGTAATCCATGAGCACAGAGTTCTTTATGACTCTGTCATAGTGTTTAATAATCAAATGAAAGTCCATTCCGAAAGGAAAAGAGTTGTTATTGGACTGGGTTTCCTGCTAGGGAGTGCGATGCTCATGATTAAAGGTAAGGATGAAAAGAAACAGTCCTTTTTTTGGCTGTGGAGGATCTGAAACAGCTCAAGAGCCTACAATCACTCTCTAATCTCTATTCACGTTGGAAGAGAAAGGTGGGAGACGATGCAAGTTTTCTTTGAAACCTGATAGATTAATGCGTGCCTGCATGAGTGTGTGTGTGTGAGGGAGAGAGAGAACGAGAGAGAGAGAGAGAGGGAGAGAGAGAGAGAGGGAGAGGTGAAAAGCAGAATTCCAGCATGCTATTGTATGTTTCTGGTCATTGCCTGACTTTTGGATATTTCTGCTTTGCGTGCTTTTTGCTCTTTTTCCTGGGCTGTGCGTGTGTCTCGGTCATTCATGCACTGAATTTGCAGTTGGATTGTTTTCATCAAAAGATCAGTAATGAAAATCAATCTTTTATTCCAATATTGGTTGAGATCGGGTTGAATTTTTCGGGTTGAAAGGCTCTGTTAAAGTGCTATTTGTATAGCACTTTAAATAATGGACATTCATTTTAAACTTAAAATGTATCTCTACTGTGCAACCCAAAGATGATGGTGACATGTAAATACTCCCTGAGATGATATGAGGAAGAAACCTTAGAGATTCAAAAAGGAAACCGTCCTCATCCGTGTGACACCGGATAGGAGAATTATCAACAAATTTCCTTCTATATCTGTACACTATATGGAATAAAAGCACAATTAACATACATAACCTTGAAATTCATTGAAGTTTTAACCTGAAGTCTATTTTGTTATTCACACATTGTCAATGGTTAAAAAGTGGCGCTTGTTGACAATTATCGTTCTAGCTTTGTGCTTGGAATTTTGCAAACAAAGAAATATATGGAAAAACACGTCTAAATTTGAACACTATATGCCTGACACTGAGGAGGTCCTGTAGTCTGTGAGGAAAAAACACTAACTGCTAATTGCTTTGAAAAACTGATAATGTTTAAATAGATGACTGGTCACTTTTCAGTCCATTTTTTCTTTTTCTGGCCAAAAATGTGGAACAAATCTAACCGATCGGCAACCTGCAAGCACATGAAAGCTCATAGCCAGAAAAGTATACAAAACATATAACAGACACACTGAAGTCATGGGTGGAGTTTCCGAAGCTAAGGCTAAGTCCAGACTGACATTAATCCTAGTTGATTGTAGTACTATGAGCAAAGGATATGAAGCTGATTATGTTTATTTGCAGAAAGAAAATTCATTACTGAACAACAACAAAGTCACCTGTATTTGACCTGGACTTTAAACAGGATTATGATTTGGGTGAGATTTCACTCCGAGATATAAAAAAAACAAAAAGAAATAACAGCTTTTAAGCAGCTTGGTTTGCAAGGTGAGCTGCCCGCAGATTAGGGCAGTGGCTCAGATTTCCACGAGCCATGTTTTCCCTGTCACATTTGTGTAAAAGTATCTGTTAAATACACATGACACAAGACTCATCGTGCTTGGATTGCACAAGACGATAGTTCTGCTCTGTACATAATAGCGGCTCATGACAAACAATGACAAACGATTCAGAATGTGTCAGGACCT